>NC_134687.1:63089102-63101602 GCF_050947455.1 Rhinoderma darwinii
CGCCGGGCTTTTTGGGACACCGGCCGTAGGTGGCCGGGGGCGAAACAGACCCGGACGGTGTGGGAGGAAGACGCGCTCGCCGTAACCGACAGGGCTCCAAAGCACTGCCGAGCGAGTGGTCCCTCCGCCGCCGGGTCGCGGGGAGCCAGATCGATCTGAGGAGTCTTGGACAAATTCCAAAGACTCAAACGGCGCGGGAGCACGTGCTCCTCTCACAGCTTAACGACAGGTGGACGAGGCCGACGAGGACTTCCAGGAGACACCATGAGAGGGCCGGTGCCTATCGCTCACACCCTGGAAGTCACTCTCGGCCATGAACGGTTAGGACTTCCCGCTAGGAAGAACCGTAGGGACTTGGAACACGAAACCAAAATGCCCTCTCACAGGATTTCAGGTGAAGGAGATATTCGCACCCCTAAAAGTGTCACCACCTCAAATACACCGGGGTAAGGTGCCAACTTACCCGGGCTCCTGGAACTGCTGCCCGGCTGAAGCCCAAAATAAAAACCTCATAGGGTTTTTCCTCCAAAACGTCAATGAAGACAGACCTGCCAGCGAGGCCGACGGGGACTTCCAGGAGGCCGGCATGACGTGCCACTACATACCGGTCACACCATGGAAGTCCTTCTCGGGTTGGACCAGGTGCAGCTCCCGCTAGAACGTGCAGCACGTCCTCCTTCACGGTACTCTCGATTGGAGTCGCCAACGTGGCCGAGCTCCTACAACTGCTGGTCGGCCTGGGACTCCAGAAAGAATGTACCAAAGTTCTTTCGTGGAAGTTCAGGTGCAGCGGACCGACCAGCCAATGAGGCCGACGGGGACTTCCAGGAGACACCATGAGAGGACCGGTGCCTATCGCTCACACCCTGGAAGTCACTCTCGGCCACGAACGGTTAGGACTTCCCGCTAGGAAGAACCGTTGGGACTTGGAACTCAAAACCTAAATGCCCTCTCACAGGATTTCAGGTGAAGGAGATATTCGCACCCCTAAAAGTGTCACCACCTCAAATACACCGGGGTAAGGTGCCAACTTACCCGGGCTCCTGGAACTGCTGCCCGGCTGAAGCCCAAAATAAAAACCTCATAGGGTTTTTCCTCCAAAACGTCAATGAAGACAGACCTGCCAGCGAGGCCGACGGGGACTTCCAGGAGGCCGGCATGACGTGCCACTACATACCGGTCACACCATGGAAGTCCTTCTCGGGTTGGACCAGGTGCAGCTCCCGCTAGAACGTGCAGCACGTCCTCCTTCACGGTACTCTCGATTGGAGTCGCCAACGTGGCCGAGCTCCTACAACTGCTGGTCGGCCTGGGACTCCAGAAAGAATGCACCAAAGTTCTTTCGTGGAAGTTCAGGTGCAGCGGACCGACCAGCCAACGAGGCCGACGGGGACTTCCAGGAGGCCGGCATGACGTGCCACTACATACCAGTCACACCATGGAAGTCCTTCTCGGCCACGAAGGGTTAGGACTTCCCGCTAGGAAGAACCGTTGGGACTTGGAACGCGGAGCAGAAATGCCCTCTCACAGGTTTTCAGGTGAAGGAGATATTCGCTCCCCTAAAAGTGTCACCACCTCAAATACACCGGGGTAAGGTGCCAACTTACCCGGGCTCCTGGAACTGCTGCCCGGCTGAAGCCCAAAATAAAAACCTCATAGGGTTTTTCCTCCAAAACGTCAATGAAGACAGACCTGCGAGCTAGGCCGACGGGGACTTCCAGGAGGCCGGCATGGCGTGCCACTACATACCGGTCACACCATGGAAGTCATTCTCGGGTTGGACCAGGTGCAGCTCCCGCTAGAACGTGCAGCACGTCCTCCTTCACGGTACTCTCGATTGGAGTCGCCAACGTGGCCGAGCTCCTACAACTGCTGGTCGGCCTGGGACTCCAGAAAGAATGCACCAAAGTTCTTTCGTGGAAGTTCAGGTGCAGCGGACCGACCAGCCAACGAGGCCGACGGGGACTTCCAGGAGACACCATGAGAGGGCCGGTGCCTATCGCTCACACCCTGGAAGTCACTCTCGGCCACGAACGGTTAGGACTTCCCGCTAGGAAGAACCGTTGGGACTTGGAACTCAAAACCTAAATGCCCTCTCACAGGATTTCAGGTGAAGGAGATATTCACACCCCTAAAAGTGTCACCACCTCAAATACACCGGGGTAAGGTGCCAAAGTACCCGGGCTCCTGGAACTGCTGCCCGGCTGAGGCCCAAAATAAAAACCTCATAGGGTTTTTCCTCCAAAACGTCAATGAAGACAGACCTGCCAGCGAGGCCGACGGGGACTTCCAGGAGGCCGGCATGACGTGCCACTACATACCGGTCACACCATGGAAGTCATTCTCGGGTTGGACCAGGTGCAGCTCCCGCTAGAACGTGCAGCACGTCCTCCTTCAAGGTGTTCGGTTGGAGTCGCCAAGGTGGCCGAGCTCCTGCAACTGCTGGTCGGCCTGGGACTCCAGAAAGAATGCATCAAAGTTCTTTTGTGGAAGTTCAGGTGCAGCGGACCGACCAGCGAGCAAGGCCGACGGGAACTTCCAGGAGGCCAGCATGACGTGCCACTACATACCGGTCACACCATGGAAGTCCTTCTCGGGTTGGACCAGGTGCAGCTCCCGCAAGAACGTGCAGCACGTCCTCCTTCATGGTACTCGGTTGGAGTCACAGAGCTGGCCGAGCTCCTACAACTGCTGGTCGGCCTGGGACTCCAGAAAGAATGCACCAAAGTTCTTTCGTGGAAGTTCAGGTGCAGCGGACCGACCAGCCAACGAGGCCGACGGGGACTTCCAGGAGGCCGGCATGACGTGCCACTACATACCAGTCACACCATGGAAGTCCTTCTCGGCCACGAAGGGTTAGGACTTCCCGCTAGGAAGAACCGTTGGGACTTGGAACGCGGAGCAGAAATGCCCTCTCACAGGTTTTCAGGTGAAGGAGATATTCGCTCCCCTAAAAGTGTCACCACCTCAAATACACCGGGGTAAGGTGCCAACTTACCCGGGCTCCTGGAACTGCTGCCCGGCTGAAGCCCAAAATAAAAACCTCATAGGGTTTTTCCTCCAAAACGTCAATGAAGACAGACCTGCGAGCTAGGCCGACGGGGACTTCCAGGAGGCCGGCATGGCGTGCCACTACATACCGGTCACACCATGGAAGTCATTCTCGGGTTGGACCAGGTGCAGCTCCCGCTAGAACGTGCAGCACGTCCTCCTTCACGGTACTCTCGATTGGAGTCGCCAACGTGGCCGAGCTCCTACAACTGCTGGTCGGCCTGGGACTCCAGAAAGAATGCACCAAAGTTCTTTCGTGGAAGTTCAGGTGCAGCGGACCGACCAGCCAACGAGGCCGACGGGGACTTCCAGGAGACACCATGAGAGGGCCGGTGCCTATCGCTCACACCCTGGAAGTCACTCTCGGCCACGAACGGTTAGGACTTCCCGCTAGGAAGAACCGTTGGGACTTGGAACTCAAAACCTAAATGCCCTCTCACAGGATTTCAGGTGAAGGAGATATTCACACCCCTAAAAGTGTCACCACCTCAAATACACCGGGGTAAGGTGCCAAAGTACCCGGGCTCCTGGAACTGCTGCCCGGCTGAGGCCCAAAATAAAAACCTCATAGGGTTTTTCCTCCAAAACGTCAATGAAGACAGACCTGCCAGCGAGGCCGACGGGGACTTCCAGGAGGCCGGCATGACGTGCCACTACATACCGGTCACACCATGGAAGTCATTCTCGGGTTGGACCAGGTGCAGCTCCCGCTAGAACGTGCAGCACGTCCTCCTTCAAGGTGTTCGGTTGGAGTCGCCAAGGTGGCCGAGCTCCTGCAACTGCTGGTCGGCCTGGGACTCCAGAAAGAATGCATCAAAGTTCTTTTGTGGAAGTTCAGGTGCAGCGGACCGACCAGCGAGCAAGGCCGACGGGAACTTCCAGGAGGCCAGCATGACGTGCCACTACATACCGGTCACACCATGGAAGTCCTTCTCGGGTTGGACCAGGTGCAGCTCCCGCAAGAACGTGCAGCACGTCCTCCTTCATGGTACTCGGTTGGAGTCACAGAGCTGGCCGAGCTCCTGCAACTGCTGGTCGGCCTGGGACTCCAGAAAGAATGCACCAAAGTTCTTTCATGGAAGTTAAGGTGCAGCGGACCGACCAGCGAACGAGGCCGACGGGGACTTCCAGGAGGCACCGTGAGAGGGCGGGCCGGTACCTATTGCTCAAACCCTGGAAGTCACTCTCGGCCAGGAACGGTTAGGACTTCCCGCTAGGAAGAACCGTTGGGACTTGGAACTCAAAACCTAGATGCCCTCTCACAGGATTTCAGGTGAAGGAGATATTCACACCCCTAAAAGTGTCACCACCTCAAATACACCGGGGTAAGGTGCCAAAGTACCCGGGCTCATGGAACTGCTGCCCGGCTGAGGCCCAAAATAAAAACCTCATAGGGTTTTTTCTCCAAAACGTCAATGAAGACAGACCTGCGAGCGAGGCCGACGGGGACTTCCAGGAGGACGGCAGGAGGTGCCACTACCTACCGGTCACACCATGGAAGTCCTTCTCGGCTTGGAACGGGAGCAGCTCCCGTTTGTACTTCCTCGTTCACGGCTTTCGGTAGGAGTTGCCGAGGTGGCCGAGCTCCTGCAACTGCAGGTCGGCTTGGGACTTCAGAAAATACCATAAAAAAAAAAAAAGTGTTTTTTATTATGAAGGTAAAACACACAGCGGGACCGAGCCGTGAGCCAGGCCGACGGGGACTTCCAGGAGGACGGCAGGAGGTGCCACTACCTACCGGTCACACCATGGAAGTCCTTCTCGGCTTGGAACGGGAGCAGCTCCCGTTTGTACTTCCTCGTTCACGGCTTTCGGTAGGAGTTGCCGAGGTGGCCGAGCTCCTGCAACTGCAGGTCGGCTTGGGACTTCAGAAAATACCATTAAAAAAAAAAGTGTTTTTTATTATGAAGGTAAAACACACAGCGGGACCGAGCCGTGAGCCAGGCCGACGGGGACTTCCAGGAGGACGGCAGGAGGTGCCACTACCTACCGGTCACACCATGGAAGTCCTTCTCGGCTTGGAACGGGAGCAGCTCCCGTTTGTACTTCCTCGTTCACGGCTTTCGGTAGGAGTTGCCGAGGTGGCCTTGCTCGTGCAACTGCAGGTGGGCTTGGGACTTCAGGAAATAACATAAAAAAAATAAATAATTTTTTATTAAGAAGGTAAAAAAACACCGGACCCGACCAGCGAGCGAGGCCGACGGGGACATCCAGGGCAGCGGCGTGAGAGGGCGGCTTGGTGCCGCTATCGCCGTGGAAGCAGCATTCGGCCTAAGCAGGGAACGCCTCCCGCCCTCCTCTCGTCCTGGAAGTGTTGGACTTGGGAGGCGGAGCAAGTTCTCCCTCTCACAGTATTTCAGGCGTAGGAGATATTCACACCCCTAAAAGTGTCACCTCGCCAATTACACCGGTGGGAGGTGCCAAAATGCCCGGCCTCCTGGAACTGCTGCTTGGCTGAAGGCCAAAATAAAAACCTCATAGGGTTTTTTCTCCAAAACGTGAATGAAGACAGACACGCGAGCGAGGCCGAGGGGGAGTTCCAGGAGGTCGGCATGAGGTGGCCGCGCCTACCGCTTGAGCCCTGGAAGTCCGCCGCGGGCCGGAAGTGCTTGTCGGGCGGGTGAACTACGGGACTCGCCGCGGCCGATGCCCAGCTCCCACAAGGAAGCTGCCGGCATCCACAAGCTCCCACGGGGCCCCTCTATCCCCCCACGGGTGCAGAAGGCAGGCACACCGCCGCTAATAGGCGGAGCTGGCTCCCGGCCGCTGTCATGCATCACTCGCGGACCGGAAGTGTTTGGCAGCCGGGTGGACACGGCGGGACTCGCCGCGGGCGCTGTGGAGCTCCTACAGGGCTGCCCCCGGGCTGGCACAGCTTCCCCAAAGCTCCTCTATCCCCCCACGGGTGCAATAGGCAGGCACACGCCGCACACGCCGCTCGTACACGGAGATGGCTCCCGGCCGCTTTCGGTAGGAGTCACCGAGGTGGCCTTGCTCATGCAACTGCAGGTGGGCTTGAGGCTTCCGAAAGTACACGGCTGTCCCCGGTCTTGCACAGCTTCCCCATGGCTCCTCTATCCCCCCCATGGGTGCAATATAATTTTTTAAAAAAAAAACAATTTTAGTCATTATTAACCCCTTCCCGCCATTGGACGTATATGTACGTCCTGGAAAGCATTGACTTCACGCAAAATGACGTACAATGTTTGGCACCGGCTCAGAAGCTGAGTCGGTGCCATCATCACCGGATCTCAGCTGTATCTTACAGCTGACATCCGACTGTAACGGTGGGGACCGAACTAGGTTAATAATGACTAAAATTGTTTTTTTTTTTAAAAATTATATTGCACCCATGGGGGGGATAGAGGAGCCATGGGGAAGCTGTGCAAGACCGGGGACAGCCGTGTACGAGCTCCGCAGCGCCCGTTGCAGACTTCCAGGTTTCGAGCGGTAGACGCGGCCACCTCATGCCGACCTCCTAGAAGTCCCCGTCGGCCTCGCTCGCGGGTCGGTCCCGCTGATTTTTCTACCTTCTTAATAAAAAAATCTTTTTTTTTTTTATGGCATTTTCGGAAGCCCCAAGCCCACCTGGAGTTGCACGAGCAAGGCCACGTCGGCGACTCCTTCCGAAAGCGGCCGGGAGCCAGCTCCGTGTATGAGCGGTGTGTGCCTGCCTATTGCAGCCGTGGAGGGATAGAGGAGCCATGGGGAAGCTGTGCCAGCCCGGGGGCAGCCCTGTAGGAGCTCCACAGCGCCCGCGGCGAGTCCCGCCGTGTCCACCCGGCTGCCAAGCACTTCCGGTCCGCGAGTGATGCATGACAGCGGCCGGGAGCCAGCTCCGCCTATTAGCGGCGGTGTGCCTGCCTTCTGCACCCGTGGGGGGATAGAGGGGCCCCGTGGGAGCTGCTGCATGCCGGCAGCTTCCTTGTGGGAGCTCCACAGCGCCCGCGGTCCTCGGCGGACTTCCAGGGCAAGAGCGGTATGAGCGGCCACCTCATGCCGACCTCCTGGAAGTCCCCGTCGGCTTAGCTCGCGGGTCGGTCCCGCTGTTTTTTTTTTTACCTTCTTAATAAAAAAATCTTTTTTTTTTTATGGTACTTTCGGAAGCCTCAAGCCCACCTGCAGTTGCATAAGCAAGGCCACCTCGGTGACTCCTACCGAAAGCGGCCGGGAGCCATCTCCGTGTACGAGCGGCGTGTACGGCGTGTGCCTGCCTATTGCACCCGTGGGGGGATAGAGGAGCTTTGGGGAAGCTGTGCCAGCCCGGGGGCAGCCCTGTAGGAGCTCCACAGCGCCCGCGGCGAGTCCCGCCGTGTCCACCCGGCTGCCAAGCACTTCCGGTCCGCGAGTGATGCATGACAGCGGCCGGGAGCCAGCTCCGCCTATTAGCGGCGGTGTGCCTGCCTTCTGCACCCGTGGGGGGATAGAGGGGCCCCGTGGGAGCTGCTGCATGCCGGCAGCTTCCTTGTGGGAGCTCCACAGCGCCCGCGGTCCTCGGCGGACTTCCAGGGCAAGAGCGGTATGAGCGGCCACCTCATGCCGACCTCCTGGAAGTCCCCGTCGGCTTAGCTCGCGGGTCGGTCCCGCTGTTTTTTTTTTTACCTTCTTAATAAAAAAATCTTTTTTTTTTTATGGTACTTTCGGAAGCCTCAAGCCCACCTGCAGTTGCATGAGCAAGGCCACCTCGGTGACTCCTACCGAAAGCGGCCGGGAGCCATCTCCGTGTACGAGCGGCGTGTGCGGCGTGTGCCTGCCTATTGCACCCGTGGGGGGATAGAGGAGCTTTGGGGAAGCTGTGCCAGCCCGGGGGCAGCCCTGTAGGAGCTCCACAGCGCCCGCGGCGAGACCCGCCGTGTCCACCCGGCTGCCAAGCACTTCCGGTCCGCGAGTGATGCATGACAGCGGCCGGGAGCCAGCTCCACCTATTAGCGGCGGTGTGCCTGCCTTCTGCACCCGTGGGGGGATAGAGGGGCCCCGTGGGAGCTGCTGCATGCCGGCAGCTTCCTTGTGGGAGCTCCACAGCGCCCGCGGTCCTCGGCGGACTTCCAGGGCAAGAGCGGTATGAGCGGCCACCTCATGCCGACCTCCTGGAAGTCCCCGTCGGCTTAGCTCGCGGGTCGGTCCCGCTGTTTTTTTTTTTACCTTCTTAATAAAAAAATCTTTTTTTTTTTATGGTACTTTCGGAAGCCTCAAGCCCACCTGCAGTTGCATGAGCAAGGCCACCTCGGTGACTCCTACCGAAAGCGGCCGGGAGCCATCTCCGTGTACGAGCGGCGTGTGCGGCGTGTGCCTGCCTATTGCACCCGTGGGGGGATAGAGGAGCTTTGGGGAAGCTGTGCCAGCCCGGGGGCAGCCCTGTAGGAGCTCCACAGCGCCCGCGGCGAGTCCCGCCGTGTCCACCCGGCTGCCAAGCACTTCCGGTCCGCGAGTGATGCATGACAGCGGCCGGGAGCCAGCTCCGCCTATTAGCGGCGGTGTGCCTGCCTTCTGCACCCGTGGGGGGATAGAGGGGCCCCGTGGGAGCTTGTGGATGCCGGCAGCTTCCTTGTGGGAGCTGGGCATCGGCCGCGGCGAGTCCCGTAGTTCACCCGCCCGACAAGCACTTCCGGCCCGCGGCGGACTTCCAGGGCTCAAGCGGTAGGCGCGGCCACCTCATGCCGACCTCCTGGAACTCCCCCTCGGCCTCGCTCGCGTGTCTGTTTTCATTCACGTTTTGGAGAAAAAACCCTATGAGGTTTTTATTTTGGCCTTCAGCCAAGCAGCAGTTCCAGGAGGCCGGGCATTTTGGCACCTCCCACCGGTGTAATTGGCGAGGTGACACTTTTAGGGGTGTGAATATCTCCTACGCCTGAAATACTGTGAGAGGGAGAACTTGCTCCGCCTCCCAAGTCCAACACTTCCAGGACGAGAGGAGGGCGGGAGGCGTTCCCTGCTTAGGCCGAATGCTGCTTCCACGGCGATAGCGGCACCAAGCCGCCCTCTCACGCCGCTGCCCTGGATGTCCCCGTCGGCCTCGCTCGCTGGTCGGGTCCGGTGTTTTTTTACCTTCTTAATAAAAAATTATTTTTTTTTTTTATGTTATTTCCTGAAGTCCCAAGCCCACCTGCAGTTGCACGAGCAAGGCCACCTCGGCAACTCCTACCGAAAGCCGTGAACGAGGAAGTACAAACGGGAGCTGCTCCCGTTCCAAGCCGAGAAGGACTTCCATGGTGTGACCGGTAGGTAGTGGCACCTCCTGCCGTCCTCCTGGAAGTCCCCGTCGGCCTGGCTCACGGCTCGGTCCCGCTGTGTGTTTTACCTTCATAATAAAAAACACTTTTTTTTTTTATGGTATTTTCTGAAGTCCCAAGCCGACCTGCAGTTGCAGGAGCTCGGCCACCTCGGCAACTCCTACCGAAAGCCGTGAACGAGGAAGTACAAACGGGAGCTGCTCCCGTTCCAAGCCGAGAAGGACTTCCATGGTGTGACCGGTAGGTAGTGGCACCTCCTGCCGTCCTCCTGGAAGTCCCCGTCGGCCTGGCTCACGGCTCGGTCCCGCTGTGTGTTTTACCTTCATAATAAAAAACACTTTTTTTTTTTTTATGGTATTTTCTGAAGTCCCAAGCCGACCTGCAGTTGCAGGAGCTCGGCCACCTCGGCAACTCCTACCGAAAGCCGTGAACGAGGAAGTACAAACGGGAGCTGCTCCCGTTCCAAGCCGAGAAGGACTTCCATGGTGTGACCGGTAGGTAGTGGCACCTCCTGCCGTCCTCCTGGAAGTCCCCGTCGGCCTCGCTCGCAGGTCTGTCTTCATTGACGTTTTGGAGAAAAAACCCTATGAGGTTTTTATTTTGGGCCTCAGCCGGGCAGCAGTTCCATGAGCCCGGGTACTTTGGCACCTTACCCCGGTGTATTTGAGGTGGTGACACTTTTAGGGGTGTGAATATCTCCTTCACCTGAAATCCTGTGAGAGGGCATCTAGGTTTTGAGTTCCAAGTCCCAACGGTTCTTCCTAGCGGGAAGTCCTAACCGTTCCTGGCCGAGAGTGACTTCCAGGGTTTGAGCAATAGGTACCGGCCCGCCCTCTCACGGTGCCTCCTGGAAGTCCCCGTCGGCCTCGTTCGCTGGTCGGTCCGCTGCACCTTAACTTCCATGAAAGAACTTTGGTGCATTCTTTCTGGAGTCCCAGGCCGACCAGCAGTTGCAGGAGCTCGGCCAGCTCTGTGACTCCAACCGAGTACCATGAAGGAGGACGTGCTGCACGTTCTTGCGGGAGCTGCACCTGGTCCAACCCGAGAAGGACTTCCATGGTGTGACCGGTATGTAGTGGCACGTCATGCTGGCCTCCTGGAAGTTCCCGTCGGCCTTGCTCGCTGGTCGGTCCGCTGCACCTGAACTTCCACAAAAGAACTTTGATGCATTCTTTCTGGAGTCCCAGGCCGACCAGCAGTTGCAGGAGCTCGGCCACCTTGGCGACTCCAACCGAACACCTTGAAGGAGGACGTGCTGCACGTTCTAGCGGGAGCTGCACCTGGTCCAACCCGAGAATGACTTCCATGGTGTGACCGGTATGTAGTGGCACGTCATGCCGGCCTCCTGGAAGTCCCCGTCGGCCTCGCTGGCAGGTCTGTCTTCATTGACGTTTTGGAGGAAAAACCCTATGAGGTTTTTATTTTGGGCCTCAGCCGGGCAGCAGTTCCAGGAGCCCGGGTACTTTGGCACCTTACCCCGGTGTATTTGAGGTGGTGACACTTTTAGGGGTGTGAATATCTCCTTCACCTGAAATCCTGTGAGAGGGCATTTAGGTTTTGAGTTCCAAGTCCCAACGGTTCTTCCTAGCGGGAAGTCCTAACCGTTCGTGGCCGAGAGTGACTTCCAGGGTGTGAGCGATAGGCACCGGCCCTCTCATGGTGTCTCCTGGAAGTCCCCGTCGGCCTCGTTGGCTGGTCGGTCCGCTGCACCTGAACTTCCACGAAAGAACTTTGGTGCATTCTTTCTGGAGTCCCAGGCCGACCAGCAGTTGTAGGAGCTCGGCCACGTTGGCGACTCCAATCGAGAGTACCGTGAAGGAGGACGTGCTGCACGTTCTAGCGGGAGCTGCACCTGGTCCAACCCGAGAATGACTTCCATGGTGTGACCGGTATGTAGTGGCACGCCATGCCGGCCTCCTGGAAGTCCCCGTCGGCCTAGCTCGCAGGTCTGTCTTCATTGACGTTTTGGAGGAAAAACCCTATGAGGTTTTTATTTTGGGCTTCAGCCGGGCAGCAGTTCCAGGAGCCCGGGTAAGTTGGCACCTTACCCCGGTGTATTTGAGGTGGTGACACTTTTAGGGGAGCGAATATCTCCTTCACCTGAAAACCTGTGAGAGGGCATTTCTGCTCCGCGTTCCAAGTCCCAACGGTTCTTCCTAGCGGGAAGTCCTAACCCTTCGTGGCCGAGAAGGACTTCCATGGTGTGACTGGTATGTAGTGGCACGTCATGCCGGCCTCCTGGAAGTCCCCGTCGGCCTCGTTGGCTGGTCGGTCCGCTGCACCTGAACTTCCACGAAAGAACTTTGGTGCATTCTTTCTGGAGTCCCAGGCCGACCAGCAGTTGTAGGAGCTCGGCCACGTTGGCGACTCCAATCGAGAGTACCGTGAAGGAGGACGTGCTGCACGTTCTAGCGGGAGCTGCACCTGGTCCAACCCGAGAAGGACTTCCATGGTGTGACCGGTATGTAGTGGCACGTCATGCCGGCCTCCTGGAAGTCCCCGTCGGCCTCGCTGGCAGGTCTGTCTTCATTGACGTTTTGGAGGAAAAACCCTATGAGGTTTTTATTTTGGGCTTCAGCCGGGCAGCAGTTCCAGGAGCCCGGGTAAGTTGGCACCTTACCCCGGTGTATTTGAGGTGGTGACACTTTTAGGGGTGCGAATATCTCCTTCACCTGAAATCCTGTGAGAGGGCATTTAGGTTTTGAGTTCCAAGTCCCAACGGTTCTTCCTAGCGGGAAGTCCTAACCGTTCGTGGCCGAGAGTGACTTCCAGGGTGTGAGCGATAGGCACCGGCCCTCTCATGGTGTCTCCTGGAAGTCCCCGTCGGCCTCATTGGCTGGTCGGTCCGCTGCACCTGAACTTCCACGAAAGAACTTTGGTACATTCTTTCTGGAGTCCCAGGCCGACCAGCAGTTGTAGGAGCTCGGCCACGTTGGCGACTCCAATCGAGAGTACCGTGAAGGAGGACGTGCTGCACGTTCTAGCGGGAGCTGCACCTGGTCCAACCCGAGAAGGACTTCCATGGTGTGACCGGTATGTAGTGGCACGTCATGCCGGCCTCCTGGAAGTCCCCGTCGGCCTCGCTGGCAGGTCTGTCTTCATTGACGTTTTGGAGGAAAAACCCTATGAGGTTTTTATTTTGGGCTTCAGCCGGGCAGCAGTTCCAGGAGCCCGGGTAAGTTGGCACCTTACCCCGGTGTATTTGAGGTGGTGACACTT